>NC_045548.1:35381032-35416032 GCF_009769535.1 Thamnophis elegans | reverse complement strand
ACATACACTGTGGTCTAACTCCTCAGGGAAAGCTCTGATCAGCGAATGTAATGGTTTTTTTAGCTTTTTCGACTCAGGATACCCCAAATAGATGTTTGTTGTTCAAATCTGAGCTTTGGTTCAAAATTAACACTTTCTGGTTGAATTGAGTTCTTTCGCCAATTCTGAGATACGGTTTGGTCTCACTCCTCAGGGAAAGCTGTGATCAGCGAATGAAGTGGTTTTTTAGCTTTCCCGACTGAGAACACCCCTAATAGGTTTTTGTTGTTTGAATATGAGCTTTGGTTCAAAAGTGGCACTTTCTGGTTGAATTGACTTCTTTCACCAATTCCGAGATACACTGTGGTCTAACTCCTCAGGGAAAGCTCTGATCAGCGAATGTAATGGTTTTTTAGCTTTTCCAACTCAGGACACCCCTAATAGAATCTGAGCTTTGGTTCAAAAGTAACACTTTCTGGTTGAATTGAGTTCTTTCACCAATTCTGAGATACACTTTGGTCTAACTCCTCAGGGAAAGCTCTGATCAGCGAATGAAGTGGTTTTTTAGCTTTCCCAACTCAGGACACCCATTATAGGTGTTTGTTGTTTGTTGTTCGAATCTAACCCTAACCCTAACCCTAACCCTAACCCTAACCCTAACCCTAACAAATCAGAGCTTTGGTTCAAAAGTAACACTTTCTGGTTGAATTGAGTTCTTTCACCAATTCCGAGATACACTGTGGTCTAACTCCTCAGGGAAAGCTCTGATCAGCGAATGTAATGGTTTTTTAGCTTTTCCAACTCAGGACACCCATAAGAGGTGTTTGTTGTTCGAATCTCAGCTTTGGTTCAAAAGTAACACTTTCTGGTTGAATTGAGTTCTTTCACCAATTCCGAGATACACTGTGGTCTAACTTTTCAAGGAAAGCTCTGATCAGCGAATGTAATGGTTTTTTAGCTTTTCCAACTCAGGACACCCCTAATAGGTGTTTGTTGTTCGAATCTGAGCTTTGGTTCAAAAGTAACACTTTCTGGTTGAATTGACTTCTTTCACCAATTCCGAGATACACTTTGGTCTAACTCCTCAGGGAAAGCTCTGATCAGCGAATGAAGTGGTTTTTTAGCTTTCCTGACTGAGAAAACCCCTAATAGGTGTTTGTTGTTCGAATCTGAGCTTTGGTTCAAAAGTAACACTTTCTGGTTGAATTGAGTTCTTTCACCAATTCTGAGATACGCTTTGTTGTAGCTCCTCAGGGAATGCTTTGATCAAGGAACGAAGTGGTTTTTTAGCTTTCCCCACTCAGGAAACCCCTAATAGGTGTTTGTTGTTCGTTGTTCGAATCTAACCCTAACCCTAACCCTAACCCTAACCCTAACCCTAACCCTAACCCTAACCCTAACCCTAACCCTAACCCTAACCCTAACCCTAACCCTAACCCTAACCCTAACAAATCAGAGCTTTGTTTCAAAAGTAACACTTTCTGGTTGAATTGAGTTCTTTCGCCAATTCTGAGATACACTTTGGTCCAACTCCTCAGGGAAAGCTCTGATCAGCGAATGAAGTGGTTTTTTAGCTTTTCCAACTCAGGCCACCGATTATAGGTGTTTGTTGTTTGTTGTTCGAATCTAACCCTAACCCTAACCCAAACCCTAACCCTAACCCTAACCCTAAGCCTAAACCTAATCCTAAGGCTAAGCCTAAGCCTAAGCCTAAGCCTAAGCCTAACACTAACACTAACACTAACACTAACCCTAACCCTAACCCTAACCCTAACCCTAACCCTAACCCTAACCCTAACCCTAACCCTAACCCTAACCCTAACCCTAACCCTAACCCTAACAAATCAGAGCTTTCGTTCAAAATTAACAATATCTGGTTGAATTGAGTTCTTTCGCCAATTCTGAGATACACTTTGGTCCAACTCCTCAGGGAAAGCTGTGATCAGCGAATGAAGTGGTTTTTTAGCTTTTCCTACTCAGGACACCCCTAATAGATGTTTGTTGATTGTTATTCGAATCTGAGCTTTGGTTCAAAATTTACACTTTCTGGTTGAATTGAGTTCTTTCACCAATTCTGAGATACACTTTGGTCTAACACCTCAGGGAAAGCTCTGATCAGCGAATGAACTGGTTTTTTAGCTTTCCCAACTCAGGACACCCATTATAGGTGTTTGTTGTTTGTTGTTCGAATCTAACCCTAACCCTAACCCTAACCCTAACCCTAACCCTAACCCTAACCCTAACCCTAACCCTAACCCTAACCCTAACCCTAACAAATCAGAGCTTTGTTTCAAAAGTAACACTTTCTGGTTGAATTGAGTTCTTTCGCCAATTCTGAGATACACTTTGGTCCAACTCCTCAGGGAAAGCTCTGATCAGCGAATGAAGTGGTTTTTTAGCTTTTCCAACTCAGGCCACCGATTATAGGTGTTTGTTGTTTGTTGTTCGAATATAACCCTAACCCTAACCCAAACCCTAACCCTAACCCTAACCCTTAGCCTAAACCTAATCCTAAGGCTAAGCCTAAGCCTAAGCCTAAGCCTAAGCCTAACACTAACACTAACCCTAACCCTAACCCTAACCCTAACCCTAACCCTAACCCTAACCCTAACCCTAACCCTAACCCTAACCCTAACCCTAACCCTAACCCTAACAAATCAGAGCTTTCGTTCAAAATTAACAATTTCTGGTTGAATTGAGTTCTTTCGCCAATTCTGAGATACACTTTGGTCCAATTCCTCAGGGAAAGCTGTGATCAGCGAATGAAGTGGTTTTTTAGCTTTCCCGACTCAGGACACCCCTAATAGGTGTTTGTTGTTTGAATATGAGCTTTGGTTCAAAAGTGGCACTTTCTGGTTGAATTGACTTCTTTCACCAATTCCGACATACACTGTGGTCTAACTCCTCAGGGAAAGCTCTGATCAGCGAATGTAATGGTTTTTTAGCTTTTTCGACTCAGGATACCCCAAATAGATGTTTGTTGTTCGAATCTGAGCTTTGGTTCAAAATTAACACTTTCTGGTTGAATTGAGTTCTTTCGCCAATTCTGAGATACGGTTTGGTCTCACTCCTCAGGAAAAGCTCTGATCAGTGAATGAAGTGGTTTTTTAGCTTTCCCGACTGAGAACACCCCTAATAGGTTTTTGTTGTTTGAATATGAGCTTTGGTTCAAAAGTGGCACTTTCTGGTTGAATTGACTTCTTTCACCAATTCCGAGATACACTGTGGTCTAACTCCTCAGGGAAAGCTCTGATCAGCGAATGTAATGGTTTTTTAGCTTTTCCAACTCAGGACACCCCTAATAGAATCTGAGCTTTGGTTCAAAAGTAACACTTTCTGGTTGAATTGAGTTCTTTCACCAATTCTGAGATACACTTTGGTCTAACTCCTCAGGGAAAGCTCTGATCAGCGAATGAAGTGGTTTTTTAGCTTTCCCAACTCAGGACACCCATTATAGGTGTTTGTTGTTTGTTGTTCGAATCTAACCCTAACCCTAACCCTAACCCCAACCCTAACTCTAACCCTAACAAACCAGAGCTTTGGTTCAAAAGTAACATTTTCTGGTTGAATTGACTTCTTTCACCAATTCCGAGATACACTTTGGTCTAACTCCTCAGGGAAAGCTCTGATCAGCGAATGTAATGGTTTTTTAGCTTTTCCAACTCAGGACACCCATAAGAGGTGTTTGTTGTTCGAATCTCAGCTTTGGTTCAAAAGTAACACTTTCTGGTTGAATTGACTTCTTTCACCAATTCCGAGATACACTTTGGTCTAACTCCTCAGGGAAAGCTCTGATCAGCGAATGTAATGGTTTTTTTAGCTTTTCCAACTCAGGACACCCCTAATAGGTGTTTGTTGTTCGAATCTGAGCTTTGGTTCAAAAGTAACACTTTCTGGTTGAATTGACTTCTTTCACCAATTCCGAGATACACTTTGGTCTAACTCCTCAGGAAAAGCTCTGATCAGCGAATGAAGTGGTTTTTTAGCTTTCCTGACTGAGAAAACCCCTAATAGGTGTTTGTTGTTGGAATCTGAGCTTTGGTTCAAAAGTAACACTTTCTGGTTGAATTGAGTTCTTTCACCAATTCTGAGATACAGTTTGGTCTAACTCCTCAGGGAAAGCTCTGTTCAGCGAATGTAATGGTTTTTTAGATTTCCCAACTCAGGCCACCGATTATAGGTGTTTGTTGTTTGTTGTTCGAATATAACCCTAACCCTAACACTAACCCTAACCCTAACCCTAACCCTAACCCTAACCCTAACCCTAACCCTAACCCTAACCCTAACCCTAACCCTAACCCTAACAAATCAGAGCTTTCGTTCAAAATTAACAATTTCTGGTTGAATTGAGTTCTTTCGCCAATTCTGAGATACACTTTGGTCCAACTCCTCAGGGAAAGCTCTGATCAGCGAATGAAGTGGTTTTTTAGCTTTTCCAACTCAGGACACCCCTAATAGGTGTTTGTTCTTCAAATCTGAGCTTTGGTTCAAAATTAACACTTTCTGGTTAAATTGAGTTCTTTCCCCAATTCTGAGATACGGTTTGGTCAAACTCCTCAGGGAAAGCTCTGATCACAAAACGGAATGGGTTTTTTTAGCTTTCTCGACTCAGGATACCCCAAATAGATGTTTGTTGATCAAATCTGAGCTTTGGTTCAAAATTAACACTTTCTGGTTGATTTGAGTCCTTTCGCCAATTCTGAGATACGGTTTGGTCTAACTCGTCAGGAAAAGCTCTGATCAGTGAATGAAGTGGTTTTTTAGCTTTCCCGACAGAGAACACCCCTAATAGGTGTTTGTTGTTTGAATATGAGCTTTGGTTCAAAAGTGGCACTTTCTGGTTGAATTGACTTCTTTCACCAATTCCGAGATACACTGTGGTCTAACTCCTCAGGGAAAGCTCTGATCAGCGAATGTAATGGTTTTTTTAGCTTTTCCAACTCAGGACACCCCTAATAGGTGTTTGTTATTCGAATCTGAGCTTTGGTTCAAAAGTAACACTTTCTGGTTGAATTGAGTTCTTTCACCAATTCTGAGATACACTTTGGTCTAACTCCTCAGGGAAAGCTCTGATCAGCGAATGAAGTGGTTTTTTAGCTTTCCCAACCCAGGACACCCATTATAGGTGTTTGTTGTTTGTTGTTCGAATCTAACCCTAACCCTAACCCTAACCCCAACCCTAACTCTAACCCTAACAAATCAGAGCTTTGTTTCAAAAGTAACATTTTCTGGTTGAATTGAGTTCTTTCGCCAATTCTGAGATACACTTTGGTCTAATTCCTCAGGGAAAGCTCTGATCAGCGAATGTAATGGTTTTTTAGCTTTTCCAACTCAGGACACCCATAATAGGTGTTTGTTTGTTGTTCGAATCTCAGCTTTGGTTCAAAAGTAACACTTTCTGGTTGAATTGACTTCTTTCACCAATTCCGAGATACACTTTGGTCTAACTCCTCAGGGAAAGCTCTGATCAGCGAATGTAATGGTTTTTTAGCTTTTCCAACTCAGGACACCCCTAATAGGTGTTTGTTGTTCGAATCTGAGCTTTGGTTCAAAAGTAACACTTTCTGGTTGAATTGACTTATTTCACCAATTCCGAGATACACTTTGGTCTAACTCCTCAGGAAAAGCTCTGATCAGCGAATGAACTGGTTTTTTAGCTTTCCTGACTGAGAACACCCCTAATAGGTGTTTGTTGTTAAAATCTGAGCTTTGGTTCAAAAGTAACACTTTCTGGTTGAATTGAGTTCTTTCACCAATTCTGAGATACAGTTTGGTCTAACTCCTCAGGGAAAGCTCTGATCAGCGAATGAAGTGGTTTTTTAGCTTTTCCAACTCAGGACACCCCTAATAGGTGTTTGTTGTTAAAATCTGAGCTTTGGTTCAAAAGTAACACTTTCTGGTTGAATTGAGTTCTTTCAACAATTCTGAAATACAGTTTGGTCTCAGGGAAAGCTCTGATCAGCGAATGAAGTGGTTTTTTAGCTTTTCCAACTCAGGACACCCCTAATAGGTGTTTGTTGTTCAAATCTGAGCTTTGGTTCAAAATTTACACTTTCTGGTTAAATTGAGTTCTTTCACCAATTCCGAGATACAGTTTGGTCTAACTCCTCAGGGAAAGCTCTGTTCAGCGAATGTAATGGTTTTTTAAATTTCCCAACTCAGGCCAGCGATTATAGGTGTTTGTTGTTTGTTGTTCGAATCTAACCCTAACCCTAACCCTAACCCTAACCCTAACCCTAACCCTAACCCTAACCCTAACCCTAACCCTAACCCTAACCCTAACCCTAACCCTAACCCTAACCCTAACCCTAACCCTAACAAATCAGAGCTTTGTTTCAAAAGTAACACTTTCTGGTTGAATTGAGTTCTTTCGCCAATTCTGAGATACACTTTGGTCCAACTCCTCAGGGAAAGCTCTGATCAGCGAATGAACTGGTTTTTTAGCTTTCCCAACTCAGGACACCCATTATAGGTGTTTGTTGTTTGTTGTTCGAATCTAACCCTAACCCTAACCCTAACCCTAACCCTAACCCTAACCCTAACCCTAACCCTAACCCTAACCCTAACCCTAACCCTAACCCTAACCCTAACCCTAACCCTAAGCTTAAACCTAACCCTAACCCTAACCCTAACCCTAACCCTAACCCTAACCCTAAAAAATCAGAGCTTTCGTTCAAAATTAACAATTTCTGATTGAATTGAGTTCTTTCGCCAATTCTGAGATACACTTTGGTCCAACTCCTCAGGGAAAGCTCTGATCAGCGAATGAAGTGGTTTTTTAGCTTTTCCAACTCAGGACACCCCTAATAGGTGTTTGTTGTTCAAATCTGAGCTTTGGTTCAAAATTTACACTTTCTGGTTGAATTGAGTTCTTTCGCCAATTCTGAGATACACTTTGGTCTAACACCTCAGGGAAAGCTCTGATCAGCGAATGAACTGGTTTTTTAGCTTTCCCAACTCAGGACACCCATTATAGGTGTTTGTTGTTTGTTGTTCGAATCTAACCCTAACCCTAACCCTAACCCTAAGCCAAAACCTAACCCTAACCCTAACCCTAACCCTAACCCTAACCCTAACCCTAACCCTAACCCTAAGCTTAAACCTAACCCTAACCCTAACCCTAACCCTAACCCTAACCCTAACCCTAACCCTAAAAAATCAGAGCTTTCATTCAAAATTAACAATTTCTGATTGAATTGAGTTCTTTCGCCAATTCTGAGATACACTTTGGTCCAACTCCTCAGGGAAAGCTCTGATCAGCGAATGAAGTGATTTTTTAGCTTTTCGAACTCAGGACACCCCTAATAGGTGTTTGTTGTTCAAATCTGAGCTTTAGTTCAAAATTTACACTTTCTGGTTGAATTGAGTTCTTTCGCCAATTCTGAGATACACTTTGGTCTAACACCTCAGGGAAAGCTCTTATCAGCGAATGAACTGGTTTTTTAGCTTTCCCAACGCAGGACACCCATTATAGGTGTTTGTTGTTTGTTGTTCGAATCTAACCCTAACCCTAACCCTAACCCTAACCCTAAGCCAAAACCTAACCCTAACCCTAACCCTAACCCTAACCCTAAACCTAACCCTAACCCTAACCCTAACCCTAACCCTAACCCTAACCCTAACCCTAACCCTAACCCATCAGAGCTTTGTTTCAAAAGTAACACTTTCTGGTTGAATTGAGTTCTTTCCCCAATTCTGAGATACACTTTGGTCTAACTCCTCAGGGAAAGCTCTGATCAGTGAATGAAGTGGTTTTTTAGATTTCCCAACTCAGGACACCCATTATAGGTGTTTGTTGTTTGTTGTTCGAATCTAACCCTAACCCTAACCCTAACCCCAACCCTAACTCTAACCCTAACAAACCAGAGCTTTTGTTCAAATGTAACACTTTCTGGTTGAATTGAGTTCTTTTACCAATTTCGAGATACACTTTGGTCTAACTCCTAAGGGAAAGCTCTGATCAGCGAATGTAATGGTTTTTTAGCTTTTCCAACTCAGGACACCCATAAGAGGTGTTTGTTGTTCGAATCTCAGCTTTGGTTCAAAAGTAACACTTTCTCGTTGAATTGACTTCTTTCACCAATTCCGAGATACACTTTGGTCTAACTCCTCAAGGAAAGCTCTGATCAGCGAATGAAGTGGTTTTTTAGCTTTCCTGACTGAGAACACCCCTAATAGGTGTTTGTTGTTCGAATCTGAGCTTTGGTTCAAAAGTAACACTTTCTGGTTGAATTGAGTTCTTTCACCAATTCTGAGATACAGTTTGGTCTAACTCCTCAGGGAAAGCTCTGATCGCCAAACGGATTTTTTTTTTAGATTTCTCGACTCAGAATACCCATTATTGGTGTTTGTTGTTTGTTGTTCGAATCTAACCCTAACCCTAACCCTAACCCTAACCCTAACCCTAACCCTAACCCTAACCCTAACCCTAACCCTAACCCTAACCCTACCCTAACCCTAACCCTAACCCTAACCCTAACCCTAACCCTAACCCTAACCCTAACCCTAACCCTAACCCTAACCCTAACCCTAACCCTAACCCTAACCCTAACCCTAACCCTAACCCTAACAAATCAGAGCTTTCGTTCAAAATTAACAATATCTGGTTGAATTGAGTTCTTTCGCCAATTCTGAGATACACTTTGGTCCAACTCCTCAGGGAAAGCTCTGATCAGCGAATGAAGTGGTTTTTTAGCTTTCCCAACTCAGGCCACCGATTATAGGTGTTTGTTTTTTGTTGTTCGAATCTAACCCTAACCCTAACCCTAACCCTAACCCTAACCCTAACCCTAACCCTAACCCTAACCCTAACCCTAACCAATCAGAGCTTTGTTTCAAAAGTAACACTTTCTGGTTGAATTGAGTTCTTTCGCCAATTCTGAGATACACTTTGGTCCAACTCCTCAGGGAAAGCTCTGATCAGCGAATGAAGTGATTTTTTAGCTTTTCGAACTCAGGACACCCCTAATAGGTGTTTGTTGTTCAAATCTGAGCTTTAGTTCAAAATTTACACTTTCTGGTTGAATTGAGTTCTTTCGCCAATTCTGAGATACACTTTGGTCTAACACCTCAGGGAAAGCTCTTATCAGCGAATGAACTGGTTTTTTAGCTTTCCCAACGCAGGACACCCATTATAGGTGTTTGTTGTTTGTTGTTCGAATCTAACCCTAACCCTAACCCTAAGCCAAAACCTAACCCTAACCCTAACCCTAACCCTAACCCTAACCCTAAACCTAACCCTAACCCTAACCCTAACCCTAACCCTAACCCTAACCCTAACCCTAACCCTAACCCATCAGAGCTTTGTTTCAAAAGTAACACTTTCTGGTTGTATTGAGTTATTTCCCCAATTCTGAGATACACTTTGGTCTAACTCCTCAGGGAAAGCTCTGATCAGTGAATGAAGTGGTTTTTTAGATTTCCCAACTCAGGACACCCATTATAGGTGTTTGTTGTTTGTTGTTCGAATCTAACCCTAACCCTAACCCTAACCCCAACCCTAACTCTAACCCTAACAAACCAGAGCTTTTGTTCAAATGTAACACTTTCTGGTTGAATTGAGTTCTTTTACCAATTTCGAGATACACTTTGGTCTAACTCCTAAGGGAAAGCTCTGATCAGCGAATGTAATGGTTTTTTAGCTTTTCCAACTCAGGACACCCATAAGAGGTGTTTGTTGTTCGAATCTCAGCTTTGGTTCAAAAGTAACACTTTCTCGTTGAATTGACTTCTTTCACCAATTCCGAGATACACTTTGGTCTAACTCCTCAAGGAAAGCTCTGATCAGCGAATGAAGTGGTTTTTTAGCTTTCCTGACTGAGAACACCCCTAATAGGTGTTTGTTATTCGAATCTGAGCTTTGGTTCAAAAGTAACACTTTCTGGTTGAATTGACTTCTTTCACCAATTCTGAGATACAGTTTGGTCTAACTCCTCAGGGAAAGCTCTGATCACCAAACGGAGTGGTTTTTTAGCTTTCTCGACTCAGAATACCCATTATTGGTGTTTGTTGTTTGTTGTTCGAATCTAACCCTAACCCTAACCCTAACCCTAACCCTAACCCTAACCCTAACCCTAACCCTAACCCTAACCCTAACCCTAACCCTAACCCTAACCCTAACCCTAACCCTAACCCTAACCCTAACCCTAACCCTAACCCTAACCCTAACCCTAACCCTAACCCTAACCCTAACCCTAACAAATCAGAGCTTTCGTTCAAAATTAACAATATCTGGTTGAATTGAGTTCTTTCGCCAATTCTGAGATACACCTTGGTCCAACTCCTCAGGGAAAGCTCTGATCAGCGAATGAAGTGGTGTTTTAGCTTTCCCAACTCAGGCCACCGATTATAGGTGTTTGTTTTTTGTTGTTCGAATCTAACCCTAACCCTAACCCTAACCCTAACCCTAACCCTAACCCTAACCCTAACCCTAACCCTAACCCTAACCCTAACCCTAACCCTAACCCTAACCCTAACCCTAACCCTAACCCTAACCCTAACCCTAACCCTAACCCTAACCCTAACCCTAACCCTAACAAATCAGAGCTTTGTTTCAAAAGTAACACTTTCTGGTTGAATTGAGTTCTTTCGCCAATTCTGAGATACACTTTGGTCCAACTCCTCAGGGAAAGCTCTGATCAGCGAATGAAGTGATTTTTTAGCTTTTCGAACTCAGGACACCCCGAATAGGTGTTTGTTGTTCAAATCTGAGCTTTAGTTCAAAATTTACACTTTCTGGTTAAATTGAGTTCTTTCGCCAATTCCGAGATACAGTTTGGTCTAACTCCTCAGGGAAAGCTCTGTTCAGCGAATGTAATGGTTTTTTAGCTTTCCCAACTCAGGACACCCATTATAGGTGTTTGTTGTTTGTTGTTCGAATCTAACCCTAACCCTAACCCTAACCCTAACCCTAACCCTAACCCTAACCCTAACCCTAACCCTAACCCTAAACCTAACAAATCAGAGCTTTCGTTCAAAATTAACAATATCTGGTTGAATTGAGTTCTTTCGCCAATTCTGAGATACACCTTGGTCAAACTCCTCAGGGAAAGCTGTGATCAGCGAATGAAGTGGTTTTTTAGCTTTCCCGACACAGGACACCCATTATAGGTGTTTGTTGTTTGTTGTTCGAATCTAACCCTAACCCTAACCCTAACCGTAACCCTAACCCTAACCCTAACCCTAACCCTAACCCTAACCCTAACCCTAACCCTAACCAATCAGAGCTTTGGTTCAAAAGTAATACTTTCTGGTTGAAATGAGTTCTTTCACCAATTCTGAGATACGGTTTGATCAAACTCCTCACGAAAAGCTGTGATCAGCGAATGAAGTGGTTTTTTAGCTTTCCCGACTCAGAATACCCCAAATAGATGTTTGTTGTTCAAATCTGAGCTTTCGTTCAAAATTAACACTTTCTGGTTGAATTGAGTTCTTTCACCAATTCCGAGATACACTGTGGTCTAACTCCTCAGGGAAAGCTCTGATCAGCGAATGTAATGGTTTTTTAGCTTTTTCAACTCAGGACACCCCTAATAGGTGTTTGTTTTTCGAATCTGAGCTTTGGTTCAAAAGTAACACTTTCTGGTTGAATTGAGTTCTTTCACCAATTCTGAGATACGCTTTGGTCTAACTCCTCAGGGAAAGCTCTGATCAAGGAACGGAGTGGTTTTTTAGCTTTCCCAACTCAGTACCCTAATAGGTGTTTGTTGTTCGAATCTGAGCTTTGGTTCAAAAGTAACACTTTCTGGTTGAATTGAGTTCTTTCACCAATTCTGAGATACGCTTTGGTCTAACTCCTCAGGGAAAGCTCTGATCACCAAACGGAGTGGTTTTTTAGCTTTCCCCACTCAGGACACCCCTTATAGGTGTTTGTTGTTCGAATCTGAGCTTTGGTTCAAAAGTAACACTTTCTGGTTGAATTGAGTTCTTTCACCAATTCTGAGATACACTTTGGTCTAACTCCTCAGGGAAAGCTCTGATCAGAGAATGAAGAGGTTTTTTAGCTTTCCCAACAAAGGCCACCGATTATAGGTGTTTGTTGTTTGTTGTTCGAATCTAACCCTAACCCTAACCCTAACCCTAACCCTAACCCTAACCCTAACCCTAACCCTAACCCTAACCCTAACCCTAACCCTAACCCTAACCCTAACCCTAACCCTAACCCTAACCCTAACCCTAACCCTAACCCTAACCCTAACCCTAACCCTAACCCTAACCCTAACCCTAACCCTAACCCTAACCCTAACCCTAACCCTAACCCTAACCCTAACCCTAACCCTAACCCTAACCCTAACCAATCAGGGCTTTGGTTCAAAAGTAACACTTTCTGGTTGAATTGAGTTCTTTCACCAATTCCGAGATACACTTTGGTCTAACTCCTCAGGGAAAGCTCTGATCAGCGAATGTAATGGTTTTTTAGCTTTTCCAACTCAGGACACCCCTAATAGGTGTTTGTTGTTTGAATCTGAGCTTTGGTTCAAAAGTAACACTTTCTGGTTGAATTGAGTTCTTTCACTAATTCTGAGATACGCTTTGGTCTAACTCCTCAGGGAAAGCTCTGATCAAGGAACGGAGTGGTTTTTTAGCTTTCCCGACAGTACACCTCTAATAGGTGTTTGTTGTTCGAATCTGAGCTTTGGTTCAAAAGTAACACTTTCTGGTTGAATTGAGTTCTTTCACCAATTCTGAGATACGCTTTGGTCCAACTCCTCAGGGAAAGCTATGATCACCAAACGGAGTGGTTTTTTAGCTTTCTCGACTCAGGACACGCCTAATAGGTGTTTGTTGTTCGAATCTGAGCTTTGGTTCAAAAGTAACACTTTCTGGTTGAATTGACTTCTTTCACCAATTCTGAGATACACTTTGGTCTAACTCCTCAGGGAAAGCTCTGAGCAGAGAATGAAGAGGTTTTTTAGCTTTCCCAACTCAGGACACCCATTATAGGTGTTTGTTGTTTGTTGTTCGAATCTAACCCTAACCCTAACCCTAACCCTAACCCTAACCCTAACCCTAACCCTAACCCTAACCCTAACCCTAACCCTAACCCTAACCCTAACCCTAACCCTAACCCTAACCCTAACCCTAACCCTAACCCTAACCCTAACCCTAACCCTAACCCTAACCCTAACCCTAACAAATCAGAGCTTTGTTCAAATGTAACAATTTCTGGTTGAATTGACTCCTTTCACCAATTCCGAGATACACTTTGGTCTAACTCCTCAGGGAAAGCTCTGATCAGCGAATGTAATGGTTTTTTAGCTTTTCCAACTCAGGACACCCCTAATAGGTGTTTGTTTTTTCGAATCTGAGCTTTGGTTCAAAAGTTACACTTTCTGGTTGAAATGAGTTCTTTCACCAATAATGAGATACACTTTGGTCTAACTCCTCAGGAAAAGCTCTGATCAAGGAACGAAGTGGTTTTTTTAGCTTTCCCCTCTCAGGAAACCCCTAATAGGTGTTTGTTGTTCGAATCTGAGCTTTGGTTCAAAAGTAACACTTTCTGGTTGAATTGAGTTCTTTCGCCAATTCTGAGATACGCTTTGGTCTAACTCCTCAGGGAAAGCTCTGATCAGAGAATGAAGTGGTTTTTTAGCTTTCCCAACAAAGGACACCCATTATAGGCGTTTGTTGTTCGAATCTAACCCTAAACCTAACCCTAACCCTAAACCTAACCCTAACCCTAACCCTAGCCCTAACCCTAACCCTGACCCTGACCCTGACCCTGACCCTGACCCTGACCCTGACCCTGACCCTGACCCTGACCCTAACCCTAACCCCAACCCTAACCCTAACCCTAACAAATCAGAGCTATGGTTCAAAAGTAATACTTTCTGGTTGAATTGAGTTCTCTCGCCATACACTGTGGTCTAACTCCTCAGGGAAAGCTCTGATCAGCGAATGTAATGGTTTTTTAGCTTTTTCGACTCAGGATACCCCAAATAGATGTTTGTTGTTCAAATCTGAGCTTTGGTTCAAAATTAACACTTTCTGATTGAATTGAGTTCTTTCGCCAATTCTGAGATACGGTTTGGTCTTACTCCTCAGGAAAAGCTCTGATCAGTGAATGAAGTGGTTTTTTAGCTTTCCCGACTGAGAACACCCCTAATAGGTTTTTGTTGTTTGAATATGAGCTTTGGTTCAAAAGTGGCACTTTCTGGTTGAATTGAGTTCTTTCACCAATTCCGAGATACACTGTGGTCTAACTCCTCAGGGAAAGCTCTGATCAGCGAATGTAATGGTTTTTTAGCTTTTCCAACTCAGGACACCCCTAATAGGTGTTTGTTGTTCGAATCTGAGCTTTGGTTCAAAAGTAACACTTTCTGGTTGAATTGACTTCTTTCACCAATTCCGAGATACACTTTGGTCTCACTCCTCAGGAAAAGCTCTGATCAGCGAATGAAGTGGTTTTTTTAGCTTTCCTGACTGAGAAAACCCCTAATAGGTGTTTGTTGTTGGAATCTGAGCTTTGGTTCAAAAGTAACACTTTCTGGTTGAATTGACTTCTTTCACCAATTCCGAGATACACTTTGGTCTAACTCCTCAGGGAAAGCTCTGTTCAGCGAATGTAATGGTTTTTTAGATTTCCCAACTCAGGCCACCGATTATAGGTGTTTGTTGTTTGTTGTTCGAATCTAACCCTAACCCTAACCCTAACCCTAACCCTAACCCTAACCCTAACCCTAAGCCTAAACCTAATCCTAAGGCTAAGCCTAAGCCTAAGCCTAAGCCTAAGCCTAACACTAACACTAACACTAACCCTAACCCTAACCCTAACCCTAACCCTAACCCTAACCCTAACCCTAACCCTAACCCTAACCCTAACCCTAACCCTAACCCTAACAAATCAGAGCTTTCGTTCAAAATTAACAATTTCTGGTTGAATTGAGTTCTTTCGCCAATTCTGAGATACACTTTGGTCCAACTCCTCAGGGAAAGCTCTGATCAGCGAATGAAGTGGTTTTTTAGCTTTTCCTACTCAGGACACCCCTAATAGATGTTTGTTGATTGTTATTCGAATCTGAGCTTTGGTTCAAAATTTACACTTTCTGGTTGAATTGAGTTCTTTCACCAATTCTGAGATACGGTTTGGTCTAACTCCTCAGGGAAAGCTCTGATCAGCGAATGAAGTGGTTTTTTAGCTTTCCCAACTCAGGACACCCATTATAGGTGTTTGTTGTTTGTTGTTCGAATCTAACCCTCACCCTAACCCTAACACTAACCCTAACCCTAACCCTAACCCTAACAAATCAGAGCTTTGTTTCAAAAGTAACACTTTCTGGTTGAATTGAGTTCTTTCGCCAATTCTGAGATACACTTTGGTCCAACTCCTCAGGGAAAGCTCTGATCAGCGAATGAAGTGGTTTTTTAGCTTTTCCAACTCAGGACACCCCTAATAGGTGTTTGTTCTTCAAATCTGAGCTTTGGTTCAAAATTAACACTTTCTGGTTAAATTGAGTTCTTTCCCCAATTCTGAGATACGGTTTGGTCAAACTCCTCAGGGAAAGCTCTGATCACAAAACGGAATGGTTTTTTTTAGCTTTCTCGACTCAGGATACCCCAAATAGATGTTTGTTGATCAAATCTGAGCTTTGGTTCAAAATTAACACTTTCTGGTTGATTTGAGTCCTTTCGCCAATTCTGAGATACGGTTTGGTCTAACTCGTCAGGAAAAGCTCTGATCAGTGAATGAAGTGGTTTTTTAGCTTTCCCGACAGAGAACACCCCTAATAGGTGTTTGTTATTCGAATCTGAGCTTTGGTTCAAAAGTAACACTTTCTGGTTGGATTGAGTTCTTTCACCAATTCTGAGATACACTTTGGTCTAACTCCTCAGGGAAAGCTCTGATCAGCGAATGAAGTGGTTTTTTAGCTTTCCCAACTCAGGACACGCATTATAGGTGTTTGTTGTTTGTTGTTCGAATCTAACCCTAACCCTAACCCTAACCCTAACCCTAACCCTAACCCTAACCCTAACAAATCAGAGCTTTGGTTCAAAAGTAACATTTTCTGGTTGAATTGAGTTCTTTCGCCAATTCTGAGATACACTTTGGTCTAATTCCTCAGGGAAAGCTCTGATCAGCGAATGTAATGGTTTTTTAGCTTTTCCAACTCAGGACACCCATAATAGGTGTTTGTTTGTTGTTCGAATCTCAGCTTTGGTTCAAAAGTAACACTTTCTGGTTGAATTGACTTCTTTCACCAATTCCGAGATACACTTTGGTCTAACTCCTCAGGGAAAGCTCTGATCAGCGAATGTAATGGTTTTTTAGCTTTTCCAACTCAGGACACCCCTAATAGGTGTTTGTTGTTCGAATCTGAGCTTTGGTTCAAAAGTAACACTTTCTGGTTGAATTGACTTATTTCACCAATTCCGAGATACACTTTGGTCTAACTCCTCAGGAAAAGCTCTGATCAGCGAATGAACTGTTTTTTTAGCTTTCCTGACTGAGAACACCCCTAATAGGTTGTTGTTAAAATCTGAGCTTTGGTTCAAAAGTAACACTTTCTGGTTGAATTGACTTCTTTCACCAATTCCGAGATACACTTTGGTCTAACTCCTCAGGGAAAGCTCTGATCAGCGAATGTAATGGTTTTTTAGCTTTTCCAACTCAGGACACCCCTAATAGGTGTTTGTTGTTCGAATCTGAGCTTTGGTTCAAAAGTAACACTTTCTGGTTGAATTGACTTCTTTCACCAATTCCGAGATACACTTTGGTCTAACTCCTCAGGAAAAGCTCTGATCAGCGAATGAAGTGGTTTTTTAGCTTTCCTGACTGAGAAAACCCCTAATAGGTGTTTGTTGTTGGAATCTGAGCTTTGGTTCAAAAGTAACACTTTCTGGTTGAATTGAGTTCTTTCACCAATTCTGAGATACAGTTTGGTCTAACTCCTCAGGGAAAGCTCTGTTCAGCGAATGTAATGGTTTTTTAGATTTCCCAACTCAGGCCACCGATTATAGGTGTTTGTTGTTTGTTGTTCGAATCTAACCCTAACCCTAACCCTAACCCAAACCCTAACCCTAACCCTAACCCTAACCCTAACCCTAACCCTAACCCTAACCCTAACCCTAACCCTAACCCTAACAAATCAGAGCTTTCGTTCAAAATTAACAATTTCTGGTTGAATTGAGTTCTTTCGCCAATTCTGAGATACACTTTGGTCCAACTCCTCAGGGAAAGCTCTGATCAGCGAATGAAGTGGTTTTTTAGCTTTTCCTACTCAGGACACCCCTAATCGATGTTTGTTGATTGTTATTCGAATCTGAGCTTTGGTTCAAAATTTACACTTTCTGGTTGAATTGAGTTCTTTCACCAATTCTGAGATACGGTTTGGTCTAACTCCTCAGGGAAAGCTCTGATCAGCGAATGAACTGGTTTTTTAGCTTTCCCAACTCAGGACACCCATTATAGGTGTTTGTTGTTTGTTGTTCGAATCTAACCCTAACCCTAAACCTAACCCTAACCCTAACCCTAACCCTAACCCTAACCCTAACCCTAACCCTAACAAATCAGAGCTTTGTTTCAAAAGTAACACTTTCTGGTTGAATTGAGTTCTTTCGCCAATTCTGAGATACACTTTGGTCCAACTCCTCAGGGAAAGCTCTGATCAGCGAATGAAGTGGTTTTTTAGCTTTTCCAACTCAGGACACCCCTAATAGGTGTTTGTTGTTCAAATCTGAGCTTTGGTTCAAAATTAACACTTTCTGGTTAAATTGAGTTCTTTCCCCAATTCTGAGATACGGTTTGGTCAAACTCCTCAGGGAAAGCTCTGATCACAAAACGGAATGGTTTTTTTTAGCTTTCTCGACTCAGGATACCCCAAATAGATGTTTGTTGTTCAAATCTGAACTTTGGTTCAAAATTAACACTTTCTGATTGAATTGAGTTCTTTCGCCAATTCTGAGATACGGTTTGGTCAAACTCCTCAGGGAAAGCTGTGATCAGCGAATGAAGTGGTTTTTTAGCTTTCCCGACACAGGACACCCCTAATAGGTGTTTGTTGTTTGAATATGAGCTTTGGTTCAAAAGTAATACTTTCTGGTTGAATTGAGTTCTTTCACCAATTCCGAGATACGGTTTGGTGTAACTCCTCAGGGAAAGCTATGATCACCAAACGGAGTGGTTTTTTAGGTTTCTCGACTAAGAATGCCCCTAATAGGTGTTTGTTGTTCGAATCTGAGCTTTGGTTCAAAAGTAACACTTTCTGGTTGAATTGACTTCTTTCACCAATTCTGAGATACACTTTGGTCTAACTCCTCAGGGAAAGCTCTGATCAGAGAATGAAGAGGTTTTTTAGCTTTCCCAACAAAGGACACCCATTATAGGTGTTTGTTGTTTGTTGTTCGAATCTAACCCTAACCCTAACCCTAACCCTAACCCTAACCCTAACCCTAACCCTAACCCTAACCCTAACCCTAACCCTAACCCTAACCCTAACCCTAACCCTAACCCTAACCCTAACCCTAACCCTAACCCTAACCCTAACCCTAACCCTAACCCTAACCCTAACCCTAACCCTAACCCTAACCCTAACCCTAACCCTAACCCTAACCCTAACCCTAACCCTAACCCTAACCCTAACCCTAACCCTAACCCTAACCAATCAGAGCTTTTGTTCAAATGTAACAATTTCTGGTTGAATTGACTCCTTTCACCAATTCCGAGATACACTTTGGTCTAACTCCTCAGGGAAAGCTCTGATCAGCGAATGTAATGGTTTTTTAGCTTTTCCAACTCAGGACACCCCTAATAGGTGTTTGTTGTTTGAATCTGAGCTTTGGTTCAAAAGTAACACTTTCTGGTTGAATTGAGTTCTTTCACCAATAATGAGATACACTTTGGTCTAACTCCTCAGGAAAAGCTCTGATCAGTGAATGAAGTGGTTTTTTAGCTTTCCCGACTCAGGACACCCCTAATAGGTGTTTGTTGTTCGAATCTGAGCTTTGGTTCAAAAGTAACACTTTCTGGTTGAATTGAGTTCTTTCGCCAATTCTGAGATACGCTTTGGTCTAACTCCTCAGGGAAAGCTCTGATCAGAGAATGAAGTGGTTTTTTAGCTTTCCCAACAAAGGACACCCATTATAGGTGTTTGTTGTTTGTTGTTCGAATCTAACCCTAAACCTAACCCTAACCCTAAACCTAACCCTAACCCTAACCCTAGCCCTAACCCTAACCCTGACCCTGACCCTGACCCTGACCCTGACCCTGACCCTGACCCTAACCCTAACCCCAACCCTAACCCTAACCCTAACAAATCAGAGCTATGGTTCAAAAGTAATACTTTCTGGTTGAATTGAGTTCTCTCGCCAATTCTGAGATACGGTTTGGTCAAACTCCTCAGGGAAAGCTGTGATCAGCGAATGAAGTGGTTTTTTTAGCTTTCCCGACTCAGGACACCCCTAATAGGTGTTTGTTGTTTGAATATGAGCTTTGGTTCAAAAGTGGCACTTTCTGGTTGAATTGACTTCTTTCACCAATTCCGAGATACACTGTGGTCTAACTCCTCAGGGAAAGCTCTGATCAGCGAATGTAATGGTTTTTTAGCTTTTTCGACTCAGGATACCCCAAATAGATGTTTGTTGTTCAAATCTGAGCTTTGGTTCAAAATTAACACTTTCTGATTGAATTGAGTTCTTTCGCCAATTCTGAGATACGGTTTGGTCTCACTCCTCAGGAAAAGCTCTGATCAGTGAATGAAATGGTTTTTTAGCTTTCCCGACTGAGAACACCCCTAATAGGTTTTTGTTGTTTGAATATGAGCTTTGGTTCAAAAGTGGCACTTTCTGGTTGAATTGACTTCTTTCACCAATTCCGAGATACACTGTGGTCTAACTCCTCAGGGAAAGCTCTGATCAGCGAATGTAATGGTTTTTTAGCTTTCCCAACTCAGGACACCCCTAATAGAATCTGAGCTTTGGTTCAAAAGTAAAACTTTCTGGTTGAATTGAGTTCTTTCGCTAATTCTGAGATACACTTTGGTCTAACTCCTCAGGGAAAGCTCTGATCAGCGAATGAAGTGGTTTTTTAGCTTTCCCAACTCAGGACACCCATTATAGGTGTTTGTTGTTTGTTGTTCGAATCTAACCCTAACCCTAACCCTAACCCTAACCCTAACTCTAACCCTAACAAACCAGAGCTTTGGTTCAAAAGTAACATTTTCTGGTTGAATTGACTTCTTTCACCAATTCCGAGATACACTTTGGTCTAACTCCTCAGGGAAAGCTCTGATCAGCGAATGTAATGGTTTTTTAGCTTTTCCAACTCAGGACACCCATAAGAGGTGTTTGTTGTTCGAATCTCAGCTTTGGTTCAAAAGTAACACTTTCTGGTTGAATTGACTTCTTTCACCAATTCCGAGATACACTTTGGTCTAACTCCTCAGGGAAAGCTCTGATCAGCGAATGTAATGGTTTTTTAGCTTTTCCAACTCAGGACACCCCTAATAGGTGTTTGTTGTTCGAATCTTAGCTTTGGTTCAAAAGTAACACTTTCTGGTTGAATTGACTTCTTTCACCAATTCCGAGATACACTTTGGTCTAACTCCTCAGGAAAAGCTCTGATCAGCGAATGAAGTGGTTTTTTAGCTTTCCTGACTGAGAAAACCCCTAATAGGTGTTTGTTGTTGGAATCTGAGCTTTGGTTCAAAAGTAACACTTTCTGGTTGAATTGAGTTCTTTCACCAATTCTGAGATACAGTTTGGTCTAACTCCTCAGGGAAAGCTCTGTTCAGCGAATGTAATGGTTTTTTAGATTTCCCAACTCAGGCCACCGATTATAGGTGTTTGTTGTTTGTTGTTCGAATATAACCCTAACCCTAACCCTAACCCAAACCCTAACCCTAACCCTAACCCTAAGCCTAAACCTAATCCTAAGGCTAAGCCTAAGCCTAAGCCTAAGCCTAAGCCTAACACTAACACTAACCCTAACCCTAACCCTAACCCTAACCCTAACCCTAACCCTAACCCTAACCCTAACCCTAACCCTAACCCTAACCCTAACCCTAACCCTAACCCTAACAAATCAGAGCTTTCGTTCAAAATTAACAATATCTGGTTGAATTGAGTTCTTTCGCCAATTCTGAGATACACTTTGGTCCAACTCCTCAGGGAAAGCTGTGATCAGCGAATGAAGTGGTTTTTTAGCTTTCCCGACTCAGGACACCCCTAATAGGTGTTTGTTGTTTGAATATGAGCTTTGGTTCAAAAGTGGCACTTTCTGGTTGAATTGACTTCTTTCACCAATTCCGACATACACTGTGGTCTAACTCCTCAGGGAAAGCTCTGATCAGCGAATGTAATGGTTTTTTAGCTTTTTCGACTCAGGATACCCCAAATAGATGTTTGTTGTTCAAATCTGAGCTTTGGTTCAAAATTAACACTTTCTGATTGAATTGAGTTCTTTCGCCAATTCTGAGATACGGTTTGGTCTCACTCCTCAGGAAAAGCTCTGATCAGTGAATGAAGTGGTTTTTTAGCTTTCCCGACTGAGAACACCCCTAATAGGTTTTTGTTGTTTGAATATGAGCTTTGGTTCAAAAGTGGCACTTTCTGGTTGAATTGACTTCTTTCACCAATTCCGAGATACACTTTGGTCTAACTCCTCAGGGAAAGCTCTGATCAGCGAATGTAATGGTTTTTTAGCTTTCCCAACTCAGGACACCCATTATAGGTGTTTGTTGTTTGTTGTTCGAATCTAACCCTAACCCTAACCCTAACCCCAACCCTAACTCTAACCCTAACAAACCAGAGCTTTGGTTCAAAAGTAACATTTTCTGGTTGAATTGACTTCTTTCACCAATTCCGAGATACACTTTGGTCTAACTCCTCAGGGAAAGCTCTGATCAGCGAATGTAATGGTTTTTTAGCTTTTCCAACTCAGGACACCCATAAGAGGTGTTTGTTGTTCGAATCTCAGCTTTGGTTCAAAAGTAACACTTTCTGGTTGAATTGACTTCTTTCACCAATTCCGAGATACACTTTGGTCTAACTCCTCAGGGAAAGCTCTGATCAGCGAATGTAATGGTTTTTTAGCTTTTCCAACTCAGGACACCCCTAATAGGTGTTTGTTGTTCGAATCTTAGCTTTGGTTCAAAAGTAACACTTTCTGGTTGAATTGACTTCTTTCACCAATTCCAAGATACACTTTGGTCTAACTCCTCAGGAAAAGCTCTGATCAGCGAATGAAGTGGTTTTTTAGCTTTCCTGACTGAGAAAACCCCTAATAGGTGTTTGTTGTTGGAATCTGAGCTTTGGTTCAAAAGTAACACTTTCTGGTTGAATTGAGTTCTTTCACCAATTCTGAGATACAGTTTGGTCTAACTCCTCAGGGAAAGCTCTGTTCAGCGAATGTAATGGTTTTTTAGCTTTCCCAACTCAGGCCACCGATTATAGGTGTTTGTTGTTTGTTGTTCGAATCTAACCCTAACCCTAACCCTAACCCTAACCCTAACCCTAACCCTAACCCTAAGCCTAAGCCTAAGCCTAAGCCTAAGCCTAAGCCTAAGCCTAAGCCTAAGCCTAACACTAACACTAACCCTAACCCTAACCCTAACCCTAACCCTAACCCTAACCCTAACCCTAACCCTAACCCTAACCCTAACCCTAACCCTAACCCTAACCCTAACCCTAACCCTAACAAATCAGAGCTTTCGTTCAAAATTAACAATTTCTGGTTGAATTGAGTTCTTTCGCCAATTCTGAGATACACTTTGGTCCAACTCCTCAGGGAAAGCTGTGATCAGCGAATGAAGTGGTTTTTTAGCTTTCCCGACTCAGGACACCCCTAATAGGTGTTTGTTGTTTGAATATGAGCTTTGGTTCAAAAGTGGCACTTTCTGGTTGAATTGACTTCTTTCACCAATTCCGACATACACTGTGGTCTAACTCCTCAGGGAAAGCTCTGATCAGCGAATGTAATGGTTTTTTAGCTTTTTCGACTCAGGATACCCCAAATAGATGTTTGTTGTTCAAATCTGAGCTTTGGTTCAAAATTAACACTTTCTGATTGAATTGAGTTCTTTCGCCAATTCTGAGATACGGTTTGGTCTAACTCCTCAGGGAAAGCTCTGATCAGTGAATGAAGTGGTTTTTTAGCTTTCCCGACACAGGACACCCCTAATAGGTGTTTGTTGTTTGAATATGAGCTTTGGTTCAAAAGTGGTACTTTCTGGTTGAATTGACTTCTTTCACCAATTCCGAGATACACTGTGGTCTAACTCCTCAGGGAAAGCTCTGATCAGCGAATGTAATGGTTTTTTAGCTTTTCCAACTCAGGACCCCCGTAATAGAATCTGAGCTTTGGTTCAAAAGCAACCCTTTCTGGTTGAATTGAGTTCTTTCACCAATTCTGAGATACACTTTGGTCTAACTCCTCAGGGAAAGCTCTGATCAGCGAATGAAGTGGTTTTTTAGCTTTCCCAACTCAGGACACCCATTATAGGTGTTTGTTGTTTGTTGTTCGAATCTAACCCTAACCCTAACCCTAACCCTAACCCTAACTCTAACCCTAACAAACCAGAGCTTTGGTTCAAAAGTAACATTTTCTGGTTGAATTGACTTCTTTCACCAATTCCGAGATACACTTTGGTCTAACTCCTAAGGGAAAGCTCTGATCAGTGAATGTAATGGTTTTTTAGCTTTTCCAACTCAGGACACCCATAAGAGGTGTTTGTTGTTCGAATCTCAGCTTTGGTTCAAAAGTAACACTTTCTGGTTGAATTGACTTCTTTCACCAATTCCGAGATACACTTTGGTCTAACTCCTCAGGGAAAGCTCTGATCAGCGAATGTAATGGTTTTTTAGCTTTTCCAACTCAGGACACCCCTAATAGGTGTTTGTTGTTCGAATCTGAGCTTTGGTTCAAAAGTAACACTTTCTGGTTGAATTGAGTTCTTTCACCAATTCCGAGATACACTTTGGTCTAACTCCTCAGGAAAAGCTCTGATCAGCGAATGAAGTGGTTTTTTAGCTTTCCTGACTGAGAAAACCCCTAATAGGTGTTTGTTGTTCGAATCTGAGCTTTGGTTCAAAAGTAACACTTTCTGGTTGAATTGAGTTCTTTCACCAATTCTGAGATACGCTTTGTTGTAGCTCCTCAGGGAATGCTTTGATCAAGGAACGAAGTGGTTTTTTAGCTTTCCCCACTCAGGACACCTCTAATAGGTGTTTGTTGTTTGTTGTTCGAATCTAACCCTAACCCTAACCCTAACCCTAACCCTAACCCTAACCCTAACCCTAACCCTAACCCTAACCCTAACCCTAACCCTAACCCTAACCCTAACCCTAACCCTAACCCTAACAAATCAGAGCTTTGTTTCAAAAGTAACACTTTCTGGTTGAATTGAGTTCTTTCGCCAATTCTGAGATACACTTTGGTCCAACTCCTCAGGGAAAGCTCTGATCAGCGAATGAAGTGGTTTTTTAGCTTTTCCAACTCAGGCCACCGATTATAGGTGTTTGTTGTTTGTTGTTCGAATCTAACCCTAACCCTAACCCTAACCCTAACCCTAACCCTAACCCTAAGCCTAAACCTAATCCTAAGGCTAAGCCTAAGCCTAAGCCTAAGCCTAAGCCTAACACTAACACTAACACTAACACTAACCCTAACCCTAACCCTAACCCTAACCCTAACCCTAACCCTAACCCTAACCCTAACCCTAACCCTAACCCTAACCCTAACCCTAACCCTAACAAATCAGAGCTTTCGTTCAAAATTAACAATTTCTGGTTGAATTGAGTTCTTTCGCCAATTCTGAGATACACTTTGGTCCAACTCCTCAGGGAAAGCTGTGATCAGCGAATGAAGTGGTTTTTTAGCTTTTCCTACTCAGGACACCCCTAATAGATGTTTGTTGATTGTTATTCGAATCTGAGCTTTGGTTCAAAATTTACACTTTCTGGTTGAATTGAGTTCTTTCACCAATTCTGAGATACGGTTTGGTCTAACTCCTCAGGGAAAGCTCTGATCAGCGAATGAACTGGTTTTTTAGCTTTCCCAACTCAGGACACCCATTATAGGTGTTTGTTGTTTGTTGTTCGAATCTAACCCTAACCCTAACCCTAACCCTAACCCTAACCCTAACCCTAACCCTAACCCTAACCCTAACCCTAACCCTAACCCTAACAAATCAGAGCTTTGTTTCAAAAGTAACACTTTCTGGTTGAATTGAGTTCTTTCGCCAATTCTGAGATACACTTTGGTCCAACTCCTCAGGGAAAGCTCTGATCAGCGAATGAAGTGGTTTTTTAGCTTTTCCAACTCAGGCCACCGATTATAGGTGTTTGTTGTTTGTTGTTCGAATCTAACCCTAACCCTAACCCTAACCCTAACCCTAACCCTAACCCTTAGCCTAAACCTAATCCTAAGGCTAAGCCTAAGCCTAAGCCTAAGCCTAAGCCTAACACTAACACTAACCCTAACCCTAACCCTAACCCTAACCCTAACCCTAACCCTAACCCTAACCCTAACCCTAACCCTAACCCTAACCCTAACCCTAACAAATCAGAGCTTTCGTTCAAAATTAACAATTTCTGGTTGAATTGAGTTCTTTCGCCAATTCTGAGATACACTTTGGTCCAATTCCTCAGGGAAAGCTGTGATCAGCGAATGAAGTGGTTTTTTAGCTTTCCCGACTCAGGACACCCCTAATAGGTGTTTGTTGTTTGAATATGAGCTTTGGTTCAAAAGTGGCACTTTCTGGTTGAATTGACTTCTTTCACCAATTCCGAGATACACTGTGGTCTAACTCCTCAGGGAAAGCTCTGATCAGCGAATGTAATGGTTTTTTAGCTTTTTCGACTCAGGATACCCCAAATAGATGTTTGTTGTTCAAATCTGAGCTTTGGTTCAAAATTAACACTTTCTGGTTGAATTGAGTTCTTTCGCCAATTCTGAGATACGGTTTGGTCTCACTCCTCAGGGAAAGCTGTGATCAGCGAATGAAGTGGTTTTTTAGCTTTCCCGACACAGGACACCCCTAATAGGTGTTTGTTGTTTGAATATGAGCTTTGGTTCAAAAGTGGCACTTTCTGGTTGAATTGACTTCTTTCACCAATTCCGAGATACACTGTGGTCTAACTTTTCAAGGAAGCTCTGATCAGCGAATGTAATGGTTTTTTAGCTTTTTCAACTCAGGACACCCCTAATAGGTGTTTGTTTTTCGAATCTGAGCTTTGGTTCAAAAGTAACACTTTCTGGTTGAATTGAGTTCTTTCACCAATTCTGAGATACACTTTGGTCTAACTCCTCAGGGAAAGCTCTGATCAGCGAATGAAGTGGTTTTTTAGCTTTCCCAACTCAGGACACCCATTATAGGTGTTTGTTGTTTGTTGTTCGAATCTAACCCTAACCCTAACCCTAACACTAACCCTAACCCTAACCCTAACCAATCAGGGCTTTGGTTCAAAAGTAACACTTTCTGGTTGAATTGAGTTCTTTCACCAATTCCGAGATACACTGTGGTCTAACTTTTCAGGGAAAGCTCTGATCAGCGAATGTAATGGTTTTTTAGCTTTTTCAACTCAGGACACCCCTAATAGGTGTTTGTTGTTCGAATCTCAGCTTTGGTTCAAAAGTAACACTTTCTGGTTGAATTGACTTCTTTCACCAATTCCGAGATACACTTTGGTCTAACTCCTCAGGGAAAGCTCTGATCAGCGAATGTAATGGTTTTTTAGCTTTTCCAACTCAGGACACCCCTAATAGGTGTTTGTTGTTCGAATCTGAGCTTTGGTTCAAAAGTAACACTTTCTGGTTGAATTGACTTCTTTCACCAATTCCGAGATACACTTTGGTCTAACTCCTCAGGAAAAGCTCTGATCAGCGAATGAAGTGGTTTTTTAGCTTTCCTGACTGAGAAAACCCCTAATAGGTGTTTGTTGTTGGAATCTGAGCTTTGGTTCAAAAGTAACACTTTCTGGTTGAATTGAGTTCTTTCACCAATTCTGAGATACAGTTTGGTCTAACTCCTCAGGGAAAGCTCTGTTCAGCGAATGTAATGGTTTTTTAGGTTTCCCAACTCAGGCCACCGATTATAGGTGTTTGTTGTTTGTTGTTCGAATATAACCCTAACCCTAACACTAACCCTAACCCTAACCCTAACCCTAACCCTAACCCTAACCCTAACCCTAACCCTAACCCTAACCCTAACCCTAACCCTAACCCTAACCCTAACAAATCAGAGCTTTCGTTCAAAATTAACAATTTCTGGTTGAATTGAGTTCTTTCGCCAATTCTGAGATACACTTTGGTCCAACTCCTCAGGGAAAGCTCTGATCAGCGAATGAAGTGGTTTTTTAGCTTTTCCAACTCAGGACACCCCTAATAGGTGTTTGTTCTTCAAATCTGAGCTTTGGTTCAAAATTAACACTTTCTGGTTAAATTGAGTTCTTTCCCCAATTCTGAGATACGGTTTGGTCAAACTCCTCAGGGAAAGCTCTGATCACAAAACGGAATGGGTTTTTTTAGCTTTCTCGACTCAGGATACCCCAAATAGATGTTTGTTGATCAAATCTGAGCTTTGGTTCAAAATTAACACTTTCTGGTTGATTTGAGTCCTTTCGCCAATTCTGAGATACGGTTTGGTCTAACTCGTCAGGAAAAGCTCTGATCAGTGAATGAAGTGGTTTTTTAGCTTTCCCGACAGAGAACACCCCTAATAGGTGTTTGTTGTTTGAATATGAGCTTTGGTTCAAAAGTGGCACTTTCTGGTTGAATAGACTTCTTTCACCAATTCCGAGATACACTGTGGTCTAACTCCTCAGGGAAAGCTCTGATCAGCGAATGTAATGGTTTTTTAGCTTTTCCAACTCAGGACACCCCTAATAGGTGTTTGTTATTCGAATCTGAGCTTTGGTTCAAAAGTAACACTTTCTGGTTGGATTGAGTTCTTTCACCAATTCTGAGATACACTTTGGTCTAACTCCTCAGGGAAAGCTCTGATCAGCGAATGAAGTGGTTTTTTAGCTTTCCCAACCCAGGACACCCATTATAGGTGTTTGTTGTTTGTTGTTCGAATCTAACCCTAACCCTAACCCTAACCCCAACCCTAACTCTAACCCTAACAAATCAGAGCTTTGTTTCAAAAGTAACATTTTCTGGTTGAATTGAGTTCTTTCGCCAATTCTGAGATACACTTTGGTCTAATTCCTCAGGGAAAGCTCTGATCAGCGAATGTAATGGTTTTTTAGCTTTTCCAACTCAGGACACCCATAATAGGTGTTTGTTTGTTGTTCGAATCTCAGCTTTGGTTCAAAAGTAACACTTTCTGGTTGAATTGACTTCTTTCACCAATTCCGAGATACACTTTGGTCTAACTCCTCAGGGAAAGCTCTGATCAGCGAATGTAATGGTTTTTTAGCTTTTCCAACTCAGGACACCCCTAATAGGTGTTTGTTGTTCGAATCTGAGCTTTGGTTCAAAAGTAACACTTTCTGGTTGAATTGAGTTCTTTCACCAATTCCGAGATACACTTTGGTCTAACTCCTCAGGAAAAGCTCTGATCAGCGAATGAAGTGGTTTTTTAGCTTTCCTGACTGAGAACACCCCTAATAGGTGTTTGTTGTTAAAATCTGAGCTTTGGTTCAAAAGTAACACTTTCTGGTTGAATTGAGTTCTTTCACCAATTCTGAGATACAGTTTGGTCTAACTCCTCAGGGAAAGCTCTGATCAGCGAATGAAGTGGTTTTTTAGCTTTTCCAACTCAGGACACCCCTAATAGGTGTTTGTTGTTCAAATCTGAGCTTTGGTTCAAAATTTACACTTTCTGGTTGAATTGAGTTCTTTCACCAATTCTGAGATACAGTTTGGTCTCAGGGAAAGCTCTGATCAGCGAATGAAGTGGTTTTTTAGCTTTTCCAACTCAGGACACCCCTAATAGGTGTTTGTTGTTCAAATCTGAGCTTTGGTTCAAAATTTACACTTTCTGGTTAAATTGAGTTCTTTCACCAATTCCGAGATACAGTTTGGTCTAACTCCTCAGGGAAAGCTCTGTTCAGCGAATGTAATGGTTTTTTAAATTTCCCAACTCAGGCCAGCGATTATAGGTGTTTGTTGTT
Organism: Thamnophis elegans; assembly: GCF_009769535.1. NCBI lineage: Eukaryota > Metazoa > Chordata > Lepidosauria > Squamata > Natricidae > Thamnophis > Thamnophis elegans. The sequence continues at coordinate 35,387,004 of NC_045548.1, read as the reverse complement.
TGTTGTTCGAATCTAACCCTAACCCTAACCCTAACCCTAACCCTAACCCTAACCCTAACCCTAACCCTAACCCTAACCCTAACCCTAACCCTAACCCTAACCCTAACCCTAACCCTAACCCTAACCCTAACAAATCAGAGCTTTGTTTCAAAAGTAACACTTTCTGGTTGAATTGAGTTCTTTCGCCAATTCTGAGATACACTTTGGTCCAACTCCTCAGGGAAAGCTCTGATCAGCGAATGAACTGGTTTTTTAGCTTTCCCAACTCAGGACACCCATTATAGGTGTTTGTTGTTTGTTGTTCGAATCTAACCCTAACCCTAACCCTAACCCTAACCCTAACCCTAACCCAAACCCTAACCCTAACCCTAACCCTAACCCTAACCCTAACCCTAACCCTAACCCTAACCCTAACCCTAACCCTAACCCTAACCCTAACCCTAACCCTAACCCTAACCCTAAAAAATCAGAGCTTTCGTTCAAAATTAACAATTTCTGATTGAATTGAGTTCTTTCGCCAATTCTGAGATACACTTTGGTCCAACTCCTCAGGGAAAGCTCTGATCAGCGAATGAAGTGATTTTTTAGCTTTTCGAACTCAGGACACCCCTAATAGGTGTTTGTTGTTCAAATCTGAGCTTTAGTTCAAAATTTACACTTTCTGGTTGAATTGAGTTCTTTCGCCAATTCTGAGATACACTTTGGTCTAACACCTCAGGGAAAGCTCTGATCAGCGAATGAACTGGTTTTTTAGCTTTCCCAACTCAGGACACCCATTATAGGTGTTTGTTGTTTGTTGTTCGAATCTAACCCTAACCCTAACCCTAACCCTAAGCCAAAACCTAACCCTAACCCTAACCCTAACCCTAACCCTAACCCTAACCCTAACCCTAACCCTAACCCTAAGCTTAAACCTAACCCTAACCCTAACCCTAACCCTAACCCTAACCCTAACCCTAACCCTAAAAAATCAGAGCTTTCATTCAAAATTAACAATTTCTGATTGAATTGAGTTCTTTCGCCAATTCTGAGATACACTTTGGTCCAACTCCTCAGGGAAAGCTCTGATCAGCGAATGAAGTGATTTTTTAGCTTTTCCAACTCAGGACACCCCTAATAGGTGTTTGTTGTTCAAATCTGAGCTTTGGTTCAAAATTTACACTTTCTGGTTGAATTGAGTTCTTTCGCCAATTCTGAGATACACTTTGGTCTAACACCTCAGGGAAAGCTCTGATCAGCGAATGAACTGGTTTTTTAGCTTTCCCAACTCAGGACACCCATTATAGGTGTTTGTTGTTTGTTGTTCGAATCTAACCCTAACCCTAACCCTAACCCTAACCCTAAGCCTAAGCCTAACCCTAACCCTAACCCTAACCCTAACCCTAATAACCCTAACCCTAACCCTAACCCTAACCCTAACCCTAACCCTAACCCTAACCCTAACCCATCAGAGCTTTGTTTCAAAAGTAACACTTTCTGGTTGAATTGAGTTCTTTCCCCAATTCTGAGATACACTTTGGTCTAACTCCTCAGGGAAAGCTCTGATCAGTGAATGAAGTGGTTTTTTAGCTTTCCCAACTCAGGACACCCATTATAGGTGTTTGTTGTTTGTTGTTCGAATCTAACCCTAACCCTAACCCTAACCCCAACCCTAACTCTAACCCTAACAAACCAGAGCTTTTGTTCAAATGTAACACTTTCTGGTTGAATTGAGTTCTTTTACCAATTTCGAGATACACTTTGGTCTAACTCCTAAGGGAAAGCTCTGATCAGTGAATGTAATGGTTTTTTAGCTTTTCCAACTCAGGACACCCATAAGAGGTGTTTGTTGTTCGAATCTCAGCTTTGGTTCAAAAGTAACACTTTCTCGTTGAATTGACTTCTTTCACCAATTCCGAGATACACTTTGGTCTAACTCCTCAAGGAAAGCTCTGATCAGCGAATGAAGTGGTTTTTTAGCTTTCCTGACTGAGAACACCCCTAATAGGTGTTTGTTATTCGAATCTGAGCTTTGGTTCAAAAGTAACACTTTCTGGTTGAATTGACTTCTTTCACCAATTCTGAGATACAGTTTGGTCTAACTCCTCAGGGAAAGCTCTGATCACCAAACGGAGTGGTTTTTTAGCTTTCTCGACTCAGAATACCCATTATTGGTGTTTGTTGTTTGTTGTTCGAATCTAACCCTAACCCTAACCCTAACCCTAACCCTAACCCTAACCCTAACCCTAACCCTAACCCTAACCCTAACCCTAACCCTAACCCTAACCCTAACCCTAACCCTAACCCTAACCCTAACCCTAACCCTAACCCTAACCCTAACCCTAACCCTAACCCTAACCCTAACCCTAACCCTAACCCTAACAAATCAGAGCTTTCGTTCAAAATTAACAATATCTGGTTGAATTGAGTTCTTTCGCCAATTCTGAGATACACTTTGGTCCAACTCCTCAGGGAAAGCTCTGATCAGCGAATGAAGTGGTGTTTTAGCTTTCCCAACTCAGGCCACCGATTATAGGTGTTTGTTTTTTGTTGTTCGAATCTAACCCTAACCCTAACCCTAACCCTAACCCTAACCCTAACCCTAACCCTAACCCTAACCCTAACCCTAACAAATCAGAGCTTTGTTTCAAAAGTAACACTTTCTGGTTGAATTGAGTTCTTTCGCCAATTCTGAGATACACTTTGGTCCAACTCCTCAGGGAAAGCTCTGATCAGCGAATGAAGTGATTTTTTAGCTTTTCCAACTCAGGACACCCCTAATAGGTGTTTGTTGTTCAAATCTGAGCTTTGGTTCAAAATTTACACTTTCTGGTTGAATTGAGTTCTTTCGCCAATTCTGAGATACACTTTGGTCTAACACCTCAGGGAAAGCTCTTATCAGCGAATGAACTGGTTTTTTAGCTTTCCCAACTCAGGACACCCATTATAGGTGTTTGTTGTTTGTTGTTCGAATCTAACCCTAACCCTAACCCTAACCCTAACCCTAACCCTAACCCTAACCCTAACCCTAAACCTAACCCTAACCCTAACCCTAACCCTAACCCTAACCCTAACCCTAACCCTAACCCTAACCCATCAGAGCTTTGTTTCAAAAGTAACACTTTCTGGTTGTATTGAGTTATTTCCCCAATTCTGAGATACACTTTGGTCTAACTCCTCAGGGAAAGCTCTGATCAGTGAATGAAGTGGTTTTTTAGATTTCCCAACTCAGGACACCCATTATAGGTGTTTGTTGTTTGTTGTTCGAATCTAACCCTAACCCTAACCCTAACCCCAACCCTAACTCTAACCCTAACAAACCAGAGCTTTTGTTCAAATGTAACACTTTCTGGTTGAATTGAGTTCTTTTACCAATTTCGAGATACACTTTGGTCTAACTCCTAAGGGAAAGCTCTGATCAGTGAATGTAATGGTTTTTTAGCTTTTCCAACTCAGGACACCCATAAGAGGTGTTTGTTGTTCGAATCTCAGCTTTGGTTCAAAAGTAACACTTTCTCGTTGAATTGACTTCTTTCACCAATTCCGAGATACACTTTGGTCTAACTCCTCAAGGAAAGCTCTGATCAGCGAATGAAGTGGTTTTTTAGCTTTCCTGACTGAGAACACCCCTAATAGGTGTTTGTTATTCGAATCTGAGCTTTGGTTCAAAAGTAACACTTTCTGGTTGAATTGAGTTCTTTCACCAATTCTGAGATACACTTTGGTCTAACTCCTCAGGGAAAGCTCTGATCACCAAACGGAGTGGTTTTTTAGCTTTCTCGACTCAGAATACCCATTATTGGTGTTTGTTGTTTGTTGTTCGAATCTAACCCTAACCCTAACCCTAACCCTAACCCTAACCCTAACCCTAACCCTAACCCTAACCCTAACCCTAACCCTAACCCTAACCCTAACCCTAACCCTAACCCTAACCCTAACCCTAACCCTAACCCTAACCCTAACCCTAACCCTAACCCTAACCCTAACCCTAACCCTAACCCTAACAAATCAGAGCTTTCGTTCAAAATTAACAATATCTGGTTGAATTGAGTTCTTTTGCCAATTCTGAGATACACCTTGGTCCAACTCCTCAGGGAAAGCTCTGATCAGCGAATGAAGTGGTGTTTTAGCTTTCCCAACTCAGGCCACCGATTATAGGTGTTTGTTTTTTGTTGTTCGAATCTAACCCTAACCCTAACCCTAACCCTAACCCTAACCCTAACCCTAACCCTAACCCTAACCCTAACCCTAACCCTAACCCTAACCCTAACCCTAACCCTAACCCTAACCCTAACCCTAACCCTAACCCTAACCCTAACCCTAACCCTAACCCTAACCCTAACAAATCAGAGCTTTGTTTCAAAAGTAACACTTTCTGGTTGAATTGAGTTCTTTCGCCAATTCTGAGATACACTTTGGTCCAACTCCTCAGGGAAAGCTCTGATCAGCGAATGAAGTGGTTTTTTAGCTTTTCCAACTCAGGACACCCCTAATAGGTGTTTGTTGTTCAAATCTGAGCTTTAGGTTCAAAATTTACACTTTCTGGTTAAATTGAGTTCTTTCGCCAATTCCGAGATACAGTTTGGTCTAACTCCTCAGGGAAAGCTCTGTTCAGCGAATGTAATGGTTTTTTAGCTTTCCCAACTCAGGACACCCATTATAGGTGTTTGTTGTTTGTTGTTCGAATCTAACCCTAACCCTAACCCTAACCCTAACCCTAACCCTAACCCTAACCCTAACCCTAACCCTAACCCTAACCCTAACAAATCAGAGCTTTCGTTCAAAATTAACAATATCTGGTTGAATTGAGTTCTTTCGCCAATTCTGAGATACACCTTGGTCAAACTCCTCAGGGAAAGCTGTGATCAGCGAATGAAGTGGTTTTTTAGCTTTCCCGACACAGGACACCCATTATAGGTGTTTGTTGTTTGTTGTTCGAATCTAACCCTAACCCTAACCCTAACCCTAACCCTAACCCTAACCCTAACCCTAACCCTAACCCTAACCCTAACCCTAACCCTAACCAATCAGAGCTTTGGTTCAAAAGTAATACTTTCTGGTTGAAATGAGTTCTTTCACCAATTCTGAGATACGGTTTGATCAAAGTCCTCACGGAAAGCTGTGATCAGCGAATGAAGTGGTTTTTTAGCTTTCCCGACTCAGAATACCCCAAATAGATGTTTGTTGTTCAAATCTGAGCTTTCGTTCAAAATTAACACTTTCTGGTTGAATTGAGTTCTTTCACCAATTCCGAGATACACTGTGGTCTAACTCCTCAGGGAAAGCTCTGATCAGCGAATGTAATGGTTTTTTAGCTTTTCCAACTCAGGACACCCCTAATAGGTGTTTGTTGTTTGTTATTCGAATCTGAGCTTTGGTTCAAAAGTAACACTTTCTGGTTGAATTGAGTTCTTTCACCAATTCTGAGATACGCTTTGGTCTAACTCCTCAGGGAAAGCTCTGATCAAGGAACGAAGTGGTTTTTTAGCTTTCCCCACTCAGAAAACCCCTAATAGGTGTTTGTTGTTCGAATCTGAGCTTTGGTTCAAAAGTAACACTTTCTGGTTGAATTGAGTTCTTTCACCAATTCTGAGATACGGTTTGGTCTAACTCCTCAGGGAAAGCTATGATCACCAAACGGAGTGGTTTTTTAGGTTTCTCGACTCAGAATGCCCCTAATAGATGTTTGTTGTTCGAATCTGAGCTTTGGTTCAAAAGTAACACTTTCTGGTTGAATTGAGTTCTTTCACCAATTCTGAGATACACTTTGGTCTAACTCCTCAGGGAAAGCTCTGATCAGAGAATGAAGAGGTTTTTTAGCTTTCCCAACAAAGGACACCCATTATAGGTGTTTGTTGTTTGTTGTTCGAATCTAACCCTAACCCTAACCCTAACCCTAACCCTAACCCTAACCCTAACCCTAACCCTAACCCTAACCCTAACCCTAACCCTAACCCTAACCCTAACCCTAACCCTAACCCTAACCCTAACCC
>NC_045548.1:35371032-35378532 GCF_009769535.1 Thamnophis elegans | reverse complement strand
ACCTAATCCTAAGGCTAAGCCTAAGCCTAAGCCTAAGCCTAAGCCTAACACTAACACTAACACTAACCCTAACCCTAACCCTAACCCTAACCCTAACCCTAACCCTAACCCTAACCCTAACCCTAACCCTAACCCTAACCCTAACAAATCAGAGCTTTCGTTCAAAATTAACAATTTCTGGTTGAATTGAGTTCTTTCGCCAATTCTGAGATACACTTTGGTCCAACTCCTCAGGGAAAGCTCTGATCAGCGAATGAAGTGGTTTTTTAGCTTTTCCTACTCAGGACACCCCTAATAGATGTTTGTTGATTGTTATTCGAATCTGAGCTTTGGTTCAAAATTTACACTTTCTGGTTGAATTGAGTTCTTTCACCAATTCTGAGATACGGTTTGGTCTAACTCCTCAGGGAAAGCTCTGATCAGCGAATGAAGTGGTTTTTTAGCTTTCCCAACTCAGGACACCCATTATAGGTGTTTGTTGTTTGTTGTTCGAATCTAACCCTCACCCTAACCCTAACACTAACCCTAACCCTAACCCTAACCCTAACAAATCAGAGCTTTGTTTCAAAAGTAACACTTTCTGGTTGAATTGAGTTCTTTCGCCAATTCTGAGATACACTTTGGTCCAACTCCTCAGGGAAAGCTCTGATCAGCGAATGAAGTGGTTTTTTAGCTTTTCCAACTCAGGACACCCCTAATAGGTGTTTGTTCTTCAAATCTGAGCTTTGGTTCAAAATTAACACTTTCTGGTTAAATTGAGTTCTTTCCCCAATTCTGAGATACGGTTTGGTCAAACTCCTCAGGGAAAGCTCTGATCACAAAACGGAATGGTTTTTTTTAGCTTTCTCGACTCAGGATACCCCAAATAGATGTTTGTTGATCAAATCTGAGCTTTGGTTCAAAATTAACACTTTCTGGTTGATTTGAGTCCTTTCGCCAATTCTGAGATACGGTTTGGTCTAACTCGTCAGGAAAAGCTCTGATCAGTGAATGAAGTGGTTTTTTAGCTTTCCCGACAGAGAACACCCCTAATAGGTGTTTGTTGTTCGAATCTGAGCTTTGGTTCAAAAGTAACACTTTCTGGTTGGATTGAGTTCTTTCACCAATTCTGAGATACACTTTGGTCTAACTCCTCAGGGAAAGCTCTGATCAGCGAATGAAGTGGTTTTTTAGCTTTCCCAACTCAGGACACCCATTATAGGTGTTTGTTGTTTGTTGTTCGAATCTAACCCTAACCCTAACCCTAACCCTAACCCCAACCCTAACTCTAACCCTAACAAATCAGAGCTTTGGTTCAAAAGTAACATTTTCTGGTTGAATTGAGTTCTTTCGCCAATTCTGAGATACACTTTGGTCTAATTCCTCAGGGAAAGCTCTGATCAGCGAATGTAATGGTTTTTTAGCTTTTCCAACTCAGGACACCCATAATAGGTGTTTGTTTGTTGTTCGAATCTCAGCTTTGGTTCAAAAGTAACACTTTCTGGTTGAATTGACTTCTTTCACCAATTCCGAGATACACTTTGGTCTAACTCCTCAGGGAAAGCTCTGATCAGCGAATGTAATGGTTTTTTAGCTTTTCCAACTCAGGACACCCCTAATAGGTGTTTGTTGTTCGAATCTGAGCTTTGGTTCAAAAGTAACACTTTCTGGTTGAATTGACTTATTTCACCAATTCCGAGATACACTTTGGTCTAACTCCTCAGGAAAAGCTCTGATCAGCGAATGAACTGTTTTTTTAGCTTTCCTGACTGAGAACACCCCTAATAGGTTGTTGTTAAAATCTGAGCTTTGGTTCAAAAGTAACACTTTCTGGTTGAATTGACTTCTTTCACCAATTCCGAGATACACTTTGGTCTAACTCCTCAGGGAAAGCTCTGATCAGCGAATGTAATGGTTTTTTAGCTTTTCCAACTCAGGACACCCCTAATAGGTGTTTGTTGTTCGAATCTGAGCTTTGGTTCAAAAGTAACACTTTCTGGTTGAATTGAGTTCTTTCGCCAATTCTGAGATACACTTTGGTCTAACTCCTCAGGGAAAGCTCTGATCAGCGAATGAAGTGGTTTTTTAGCTTTCCTGACTGAGAAAACCCCTAATAGGTGTTTGTTGTTGGAATCTGAGCTTTGGTTCAAAAGTAACACTTTCTGGTTGAATTGAGTTCTTTCACCAATTCTGAGATACAGTTTGGTCTAACTCCTCAGGGAAAGCTCTGTTCAGCGAATGTAATGGTTTTTTAGATTTCCCAACTCAGGCCACCGATTATAGGTGTTTGTTGTTTGTTGTTCGAATATAACCCTAACCCTAACCCTAACCCAAACCCTAACCCTAACCCTAACCCTAACCCTAACCCTAACCCTAACCCTAACCCTAACCCTAACCCTAACCCTAACCCTAACAAATCAGAGCTTTCGTTCAAAATTAACAATTTCTGGTTGAATTGAGTTCTTTCGCCAATTCTGAGATACACTTTGGTCCAACTCCTCAGGGAAAGCTCTGATCAGCGAATGAAGTGGTTTTTTAGCTTTTCCTACTCAGGACACCCCTAATAGATGTTTGTTGATTGTTATTCGAATCTGAGCTTTGGTTCAAAATTTACACTTTCTGGTTGAATTGAGTTCTTTCACCAATTCTGAGATACGGTTTGGTCTAACTCCTCAGGGAAAGCTCTGATCAGCGAATGAACTGGTTTTTTAGCTTTCCCAACTCAGGACACCCATTATAGGTGTTTGTTGTTTGTTGTTCGAATCTAACCCTAACCCTAACCCTAACCCTAACCCTAACCCTAACCCTAACCCTAACCCTAACCCTAACCCTAACAAATCAGAGCTTTGTTTCAAAAGTAACACTTTCTGGTTGAATTGAGTTCTTTCGCCAATTCTGAGATACACTTTGGTCCAACTCCTCAGGGAAAGCTCTGATCAGCGAATGAAGTGGTTTTTTAGCTTTTCCAACTCAGGACACCCCTAATAGGTGTTTGTTCTTCAAATCTGAGCTTTGGTTCAAAATTAACACTTTCTGGTTAAATTGAGTTCTTTCACCAATTCTGAGATACGGTTTGGTCAAACTCCTCAGGGAAAGCTCTGATCACAAAACGGAATGGTTTTTTTTTAGCTTTCTCGACTCAGGATACCCCAAATAGATGTTTGTTGATCAAATCTGAGCTTTGGTTCAAAATTAACACTTTCTGGTTGATTTGAGTCCTTTCGCCAATTCTGAGATACGGTTTGGTCTAACTCGTCAGGAAAAGCTCTGATCAGTGAATGAAGTGGTTTTTTAGCTTTCCCGACAGAGAACACCCCTAATAGGTGTTTGTTGTTTGAATATGAGCTTTGGTTCAAAAGTGGCACTTTCTGGTTGAATAGACTTCTTTCACCAATTCCGAGATACACTGTGGTCTAACTCCTCAGGGAAAGCTCTGATCAGCGAATGTAATGGTTTTTCAGCTTTTCCAACTCAGGACACCCCTAATAGGTGTTTGTTATTCGAATCTGAGCTTTGGTTCAAAAGTAACACTTTCTGGTTGAATTGAGTTCTTTCGCCAATTCTGAGATACACTTTGGTCTAACTCCTCAGGGAAAGCTCTGATCAGCGAATGAAGTGGTTTTTTAGCTTTCCCAACCCAGGACACCCATTATAGGTGTTTGTTGTTTGTTGTTCGAATCTAACCCTAACCCTAACCCTAACCCTAACCCCAACCCTAACTCTAACCCTAACAAATCAGAGCTTTGGTTCAAAAGTAACATTTTCTGGTTGAATTGAGTTCTTTCGCCAATTCTGAGATACACTTTGGTCTAATTCCTCAGGGAAAGCTCTGATCAGCGAATGTAATGGTTTTTTAGCTTTTCCAACTCAGGACACCCATAATAGGTGTTTGTTTGTTGTTCGAATCTCAGCTTTGGTTCAAAAGTAACACTTTCTGGTTGAATTGACTTCTTTCACCAATTCCGAGATACACTTTGGTCTAACTCCTCAGGGAAAGCTCTGATCAGCGAATGTAATGGTTTTTTAGCTTTTCCAACTCAGGACACCCCTAATAGGTGTTTGTTGTTCGAATCTGAGCTTTGGTTCAAAAGTAACACTTTCTGGTTGAATTGACTTATTTCACCAATTCCGAGATACACTTTGGTCTAACTCCTCAGGAAAAGCTCTGATCAGCGAATGAACTGGTTTTTTAGCTTTCCTGACTGAGAACACCCCTAATAGGTGTTTGTTGTTAAAATCTGAGCTTTGGTTCAAAAGTAACACTTTCTGGTTGAATTGACTTCTTTCACCAATTCCGAGATACACTTTGGTCTAACTCCTCAGGGAAAGCTCTGATCAGCGAATGTAATGGTTTTTTAGCTTTTCCAACTCAGGACACCCCTAATAGGTGTTTGTTGTTCGAATCTGAGCTTTGGTTCAAAAGTAACACTTTCTGGTTGAATTGACTTCTTTCACCAGATACACTTTGAGATACACCGAGATACACTTTGGTCTAACTCCTCAGGAAAAGCTCTGATCAGCGAATGAAGTGGTTTTTTAGCTTTCCTGACTGAGAAAACCCCTAATAGGTGTTTGTTGTTGGAATCTGAGCTTTGGTTCAAAAGTAACACTTTCTGGTTGAATTGAGTTCTTTCACCAATTCTGAGATACAGTTTGGTCTAACTCCTCAGGGAAAGCTCTGTTCAGCGAATGTAATGGTTTTTTAGATTTCCCAACTCAGGCCACCGATTATAGGTGTTTGTTGTTTGTTGTTCGAATATAACCCTAACCCTAACCCAAACCCTAACCCTAACCCTAACCCTAACCCTAACCCTAACCCTAACCCTAACCCTAACCCTAACCCTAACCCTAACAAATCAGAGCTTTCGTTCAAAATTAACAATTTCTGGTTGAATTGAGTTCTTTCGCCAATTCTGAGATACACTTTGGTCCAACTCCTCAGGGAAAGCTCTGATCAGCGAATGAAGTGGTTTTTTAGCTTTTCCTACTCAGGACACCCCTAATAGATGTTTGTTGATTGTTATTCGAATCTGAGCTTTGGTTCAAAATTTACACTTTCTGGTTGAATTGAGTTCTTTCACCAATTCTGAGATACGGTTTGGTCTAACTCCTCAGGGAAAGCTCTGATCAGCGAATGAACTGGTTTTTTAGCTTTCCCAACTCAGGACACCCATTATAGGTGTTTGTTGTTTGTTGTTCGAATCTAACCCTAACCCTAAACCTAACCCTAACCCTAACCCTAACCCTAACCCTAACCCTAACCCTAACCCTAACCCTAACCCTAACCCTAACCCTAACCCTAACAAATCAGAGCTTTGTTTCAAAAGTAACACTTTCTGGTTGAATTGAGTTCTTTCGCCAATTCTGAGATACACTTTGGTCCAACTCCTCAGGGAAAGCTCTGATCAGCGAATGAAGTGGTTTTTAGCTTTTCCAACTCAGGACACCCCTAATAGGTGTTTGTTCTTCAAATCTGAGCTTTGGTTCAAAATTAACACTTTCTGGTTAAATTGAGTTCTTTCCCCAATTCTGAGATACGGTTTGGTCAAACTCCTCAGGGAAAGCTCTGATCACAAAACGGAATGGTTTTTTTTAGCTTTCTCGACTCAGGATACCCCAAATAGATGTTTGTTGATCAAATCTGAGCTTTGGTTCAAAATTAACACTTTCTGGTTGATTTGAGTCCTTTCGCCAATTCTGAGATACGGTTTGGTCTAACTCGTCAGGAAAGCTCTGATCAGTGAATGAAGTGGTTTTTTAGCTTTCCCGACAGAGAACACCCCTATTAGGTGTTTGTTGTTTGAATATGAGCTTTGGTTCAAAAGTGGCACTTTCTGGTTGAATAGACTTCTTTCACCAATTCCGAGATACACTGTGGTCTAACTCCTCAGGGAAAGCTCTGATCAGCGAATGTAATGGTTTTTTAGCTTTTCCAACTCAGGACACCCCTAATAGGTGTTTGTTATTCGAATCTGAGCTTTGGTTCAAAAGTAACACTTTCTGGTTGGATTGAGTTCTTTCACCAATTCTGAGATACACTTTGGTCTAACTCCTCAGGGAAAGCTCTGATCAGCGAATGAAGTGGTTTTTTTAGCTTTCCCAACCCAGGACACCCATTATAGGTGTTTGTTGTTTGTTGTTCGAATCTAACCCTAACCCTAACCCTAACCCTAACCCCAACCCAAACTCTAACCCTAACAAATCAGAGCTTTGGTTCAAAAGTAACATTTTCTGGTTGAATTGAGTTCTTTCGCCAATTCTGAGATACACTTTGGTCTAATTCCTCAGGGAAAGCTCTGATCAGCGAATGTAATGGTTTTTTAGCTTTTCCAACTCAGGACACCCATAATAGGTGTTTGTTTGTTGTTCGAATCTCAGCTTTGGTTCAAAAGTAACACTTTCTGGTTGAATTCTTTCACCAATTCCGAGATACACTTTGGTCTAACTCCTCAGGGAAAGCTCTGATCAGCGAATGTAATGGTTTTTTAGCTTTTCCAACTCAGGATACCCCTAATAGGTGTTTGTTGTTCGAATCTGAGCTTTCGTTCAAAAGTAACACTTTCTGGTTGAATTGACTTATTTCACCAATTCCGAGATACACTTTGGTCTAACTCCTCAGGAAAAGCTCTGATCAGCGAATGAACTGGTTTTTTAGCTTTCCTGACTGAGAACACCCCTAATAGGTGTTTGTTGTTAAAATCTGAGCTTTGGTTCAAAAGTAACACTTTCTGGTTGAATTGAGTTCTTTCACCAATTCTAAGATACAGTTTGGTCTAACTCCTCAGGGAAAGCTCTGATCAGCGAATGAAGTGGTTTTTTAGCTTTTCCAACTCAGGACACCCCTAATAGGTGTTTGTTGTTCAAATCTGAGCTTTGGTTCAAAAGTAACACTTTCTGGTTGAATTGAGTTCTTTCAACAATTCTGAAATACAGTTTGGTCTCAGGGAAAGCTCTGATCAGCGAATGAAGTGGTTTTTTAGCTTTTCCAACTCAGGACACCCCTAATCGGTGTTTGTTGTTCAAATCTGAGCTTTGGTTCAAAATTTACACTTTCTGGTTAAATTGAGTTCTTTCACCAATTCCGAGATACAGTTTGGTCTAACTCCTCAGGGAAAGCTCTGTTCAGCGAATGTAATGTTTTTTTAAATTTCCCAACTCAGGCCAGCGATTATAGGTGTTTGTTGTTTGTTGTTCGAATCTAACCCTAACCCTAACCCTAACCCTAACCCTAACCCTAACCCTAACCCTAACCCTAACCCTAACCCTAACCCTAACCCTAACCAATCAGAGCTTTGTTTCAAAAGTAACACTTTCTGGTTGAATTGAGTTCTTTCGCCAATTCTGAGATACACTTTGGTCCAACTCCTCAGGGAAAGCTCTGATCAGCGAATGAACTGGTTTTTTAGCTTTCCCAACTCAGGACACCCATTATAGGTGTTTGTTGTTTGTTGTTCGAATCTAACCCTAACCCTAAACCTAACCCTAACCCTAACCCTAACCCTAACCCTAACCCTAACCTAA